>NW_028242198.1:0-21444 GCF_964263255.1 Lissotriton vulgaris | reverse complement strand
ATAGTTTCTGTAAGTCTGTTGTTCATAAAAGCCCCAAAAAGTACAAAATGTTCAAAAAAAGAATAAAAAAATAAAAAAAGAATAAAAAAACAGTTCTTTTTAGAACTACCTCCAATTTATAAAAAAATGCTACATTTTTTCAAAAATCTGTCATTCTTTTTTCCCTATGGTACGCTCCCCGGTACGCTCCACGGTGCGCGTACCGGGCACTCCTCCCGCGCAAATCGAAAAAAAAATGGGTTTTTTTTGCCCCGCCCCACATCAATCCTAGGGGGTCAGGGGGGGTCTACCCTGTCCCCTTTTGGTCATTTCCCCCTTTGTTGTTGCCACCGCTTGTGTCTCGATCCTACCGAGACACAAGGTGGCGGACTGTTTGGAATGTTGACAGGCACCCGAGAGCCAATCAGCTTTCCGCTCGCGAACTTGCGTTGCACGCTTGTGTGCGCCCCGGTGCTTGTACCGGGGCGCGCTTATAGATATAAATAGTTTTTTTAACCTAAATTACTCAAAATCCACTGGAGCACATATCTTGAGACATAGGAAAGGCACATTGGGCTACCAGTCCCTACAATTTTGCCAAGTTTGGTGGAAATCCATTCAGCCGTTCGGGCTAAAAGTGAGTCCAACCGCCCGCCCTATGGAAATTAACATAGGGAAAACACGTTTTAGGACCCGCCTTTTATCTCAGCCCCCGCTTGACAAATCTCCCCAAACTTTCAGGGAAGGAGCGGAGCACAGCAAGGCAAATTTGAGGAAAACTTGAGGCAGGTTCCTCAACCGGCGCCAAAGTTATTCCCAATAGAATGTTGCGGATTCCCTATGGAAAACAATCCTAACTATAACTACCTTATATATATATATATATATATATATATATATATATATATATATATATATTACCTACTGGCGGTCGCCAGTAGGTAGTTATAGTTAGGATTTTTTTCAATGTTAAATCTCAAAATTCTATTTGGAATAACTTTGGCGCCGGTTGACGAATCTGCCTGAAAATTTCCTGAAAATGGCCTCGCGGGGTTCCAGTCCTTCCCTGAAAGTTTGGGGGGGATACGTTAAGCGGGGGCCGAGATAAAAGGGGGGTCCCAAAACGCATTTTCCCCATGTTAATTTCCATAGGGCGGTCGATTTCACTTTTAGCCCGAACGGCTGAATGGATTTCCACGAAACTTGGCAAAATTGTAGGGACTGGTAGCACGATGTGCCTTTGCTATGTCTCAAGATATGTGCTCCAGTGGATTTTGAGTAATTTAGGTTCAAAAAAATATATATATCTATATGCGCTCTCCGGTGCGCGCACCGGAGTGCGCTCCAGGCGCGACACGCGACTTGCGCGCAGGAAGCTGATTGGCTCTCAGTTGTCTGTAAACATTCGAAACAGTCCGGAGCGGCCGCCATCTTGTGTCTCGGTAAAATCGAGACACAAGGGGTTTGAAAAAAAAGGGGGCAAATGACCATAAGGGGGAAGAGTAGACCCCCTCTGACCCCCTAGGTTTGATGTAGGGACTAAAATAGGGTCCTGCAGGGCATTAAAAAAATTTTTTCGTTTTGCGCGGGGGAAGCGCATGGTACGCGCACCGGCGAAGCACGGGGAAAATCCAGGACCATATTTATGAAGGCCTTGCGCTGTTAGTTTTGCGCTTCTTGTGCGTCAATTTTTGTGACGCACCAGCGGTGTAAAAAAATGCGCATTGTTATGCAATATTTAAAAAGTGACGCATCTATCTAGATGCGTCACTTTTTAAATATAGTGCAACGAGGTACATTTTATTACACTGCTGGTGTTATGCGTCACTTTTCTGTGCGCACTCCTTATGACATTCCAGATGTGTCATATTTAATGTATGACGAATCATGTTGCAAGGAGTTACAGATACGTCAGTATTTCTGACATATCTGTAAACATAAAAGTGATGCGAGGCAGGTGCAAGATTTTGACGCAACAGCATCCTAAAAGTGACGCAGAGAAATCTTATAGATTTCAGTACGTCGTTATTACCAAGCTTTTTGCGGGGGAATGCCCCCTTTGCATACATTATACCTGACGCAGATATAATGTGGCGCAGAGTTTTAAAAAGTGACCCATGTACCTAGATGCGTCACTTTTTAAAAATAGCGTCAGGTATAATGCATGCAGAGGGGGTGTTCTCCCACAAAAAGCTTTGTAATAGCGACGCAGTGAAATCTTTGAGATTTCACTGCGTCAGTTTTAGGATGCTGTTGCGTCAAAATCTTGTGCCTGCTTTACAGCAGGTGTTAGACTGAGGCAAGACCTTTCACATGCTGCTTTCCACATTTGAAAGGACACATTACTGGAGTTGCGTCACTTTTGTGACGCACTCCAGCAATGCGTTACTTGGAATGTCATAAGGAGTGCGCACAGAAAAGTGACGCATCGCACCAGTAGTGTAAAAAAATGTGCCTCGTTGCGTTATATTTAAAAAGTGAGGTATCTAGGTAGATGGGTCACTTTTTAAAATCAAGCGCCACATTATATCTGCGTGAGGTATAATGCATGCAGAGGGGGTGTTCCCCCACTAAAAGCTTTGTAATAGCGACGCAGTGAAATGTTTGAGATTTCACTGCGTCACTTTTAGGATGCTGTTGCATCCTTTAAATATAGTGCAACGAGGCACATTTTATTACACTGCTGGTGTGATGCGTCACTTTTCTGTCCACAGTCCTTATGACATTCCAGATGTGTTATATTTAATGTATGACGAATCATGTTGCAAGGAGTTACAGATACGTCAGTATTTCTGACATATCTGTAAACATAAAAGTGATGCGAGGCCGGCGCAAGATTTTGACGCAACAGCATCCTAAAAGTGACGCAGAGAAATCTCATAGATTTCAGTACGTCGTTATTACCAAGCTTTTTGCGAGGGATTGCCCCCTCTGCATACATTATACCTGATGCAGATACAATATGGCGCAGAGTTTTAAAAAGTGACCCATGTACCTAGATGCGTCACTTTTTAAAAAATAGTGTCAGGTATAATGCATGCAGAGGGGGTGTTCCTTGCAAAAAGCTTGGTAATAATGACGCAGTGCGTCACTTTTAGGATGCAGTTGCGCCAAAATCTTGCGCCTGCTTCACAGCAAACCTTTCACATGGTGCTTTTTCCATGTGAAAGGACACATTACTGGAGTTGCGTCACTTTTGTGACGCACTCCTGCAATGCGTTACTTTTGTGTTTACAGATATGTCAGAAATACTGACATATCTGTAACTCCTTGCGAATTGATTAGTCATATATTAAATATGACATATCTGGAATGTCATAAGGAGTGCGTCCAGAAAAGTGACGCATCGCTGTTTTCACGTAGCGATGCGTCACTTTTCAGAAATGAGGCCTCCAGTTTATTCACTGTGTCATAACTTTCTTTTCTAACACTCACCTTCTTTCATTCCTCCTACTTCACTTCCTTTCACCTCTCATACCTTTCTGTTCTTTCTTACTCATTCTCCTTTCAATTATCAATGCACTATATTTCACTTACTCTTCATTTTTTAAGATTATAGCTCTTTGATGAGAATTGGAGGTAGTTCTGAAAAGAACTTTTGGTTTTCTTCTTTTAACTGAACAGGAACAAAAACAGGGAATAGAAACTGCTCAACAGGAGCAAAAAGAAAAGAAAAAAATTAGGGGTGGGAAGGGCAGTGATGGTTCTCCAATGCCCGAACCATGAGCAGGACACTTTGCTCCCCATAGGTGAGGAGTTGATTGCAGTATCTGCATCTGACGACCCCATGGTTAAATGCAGGTTGAATGTTTGCTACCTGCCCCTGCGATTGTTCTCTTCCAGAAGAAGTTGCTCCTCCTGTTGATGTAGAGGCCCCATCTCTGGGAACCTCTTGTGCCAGAGCCCTGACACTTTCCCGGGCAAAATTCTGGTGGTGCCTCCTCTCCACATGGCGAATCATGATGAAGTTGCCAAAAGAGTATTTTTTTTGGGGGTTACCCCGTGACAGGACCTGTTTGCAGATCCTGCACTCTACTTTTGGTGCATTCACCTTCTTCTGGTCTGCTGGAAACTTAAAAAATTTCCAGATGAAATGTTCTTTGACCTTCGGCTGAGGAGGCTCTTCATCAATGAAATCATTGGAGTCATCTTCACTGCTGGATGGTCTGGCAGCCATGATGAATCCAGGAATATGGAGCAGCAAAAAAGGCAGGTCTTTCAGTCACAAAAGTGAAAGAAGAAGTGAAGGAAATGGGTGGGGATTTCATTCATTGTAAAAAAAAACTGTTAGCAACCAATGAAAAGTGTTATTTTAGGGTCACATGACCCGACGCGTTTACGCTGCGCGCTCCGGAGCACTTCCGGTGCGTTTACGCAGCGCGATCGTAGGCGCTTCCGGGGCGCAAACGTGGCGCGATCGTAGGCGCTTTTGCGTGCGTTTAGGCGCCGCGCACGTAGGCGCTTCCGAGGGCACTTACGTTGCGCGCCGAAGTGACGTCATCAATCTTTTATAGAAATGCATAATCATTTTCCATATTAAAAAAAACAAATTTTATTTGTATGGTACGAAATGTTTTGCATTATTATTAACTTTTCATTCATATTTTTTTTTCACGAACGACAGTTGCGCTCTGGGTGCGCTTTCAGATGAGCTCTCGGAGAAGCTTACCGGAGAGCTTAGCTGAAAGCTTCCCGGAGCGCGCACCCAGAGCGCAAAAGAAAAAAATTATATAAAAAAAACATGAATACTTTAAAAAAAACAGCAAATTGTAAAAAAAAAAAAAGGTTAGAAACTCGATATACAAAGGAATTAGCATTTAAAAAACCTATGAAATTCACTGAAAAAAACATAGGTTTCACACCAGTTATAGTTAGGAATTAGCATTTAAAAAACCTATTAAATTCACTGAAAAAACCATAGGTTTCACACCAGTTATAGTTAGCTGGAAATTTTACTGATATAAAACCATTGAAATTCCCACGTTATAGTTAGATGGACTCACTATAACTTGCGCGTGCAATGCACTGCTGATGATGTCTTATTAAGCCAGTTAACCAATCAATTTTTAAAAACCATCCATTTAGACACTTATTTAAACATTTATTCTTCCATCAACTTTTACATATACATATATAAAATATATTTATTTTTCAGAAAGACACACATTCACTGGATGGTGTCATCAGTGATGTCATGAGTGATGTCACTCACCATGTCATGAGTGATGTAATATGTGATGTCATCAGCAGTGCATTGCACGCGCAAGTTATAGTGAGTCCATCTAACTATAACGTGGGAATTTCAATGGTTTTATATCAGTAAAATTTCCAGCTAACTATAACTGGTGTGAAACCTATGGTTTTTTCAGTGAATTTAATAGGTTTTTTAAATGCTAATTCCTAACTATAACTGGTGTGAAACCTATGGTTTTTTCAGTGAATATATATATATATATATATATATATATATATATATATATATATATATATATATATATATATATATATATATGTATGTATGTATGTATGTATGTATGTATATATATATATATTCAATGAAAAAACCATAGGTTATAGACCATATATAGTTAGGAATTCGCATTTACAAAACCTTATTTTACTCGCATAAAACCATTGAAATTCCATATATAGTTAGTTGCGCTAACTATATATCGCGCACCCGCAATCCACTGCTGATGATGTCACATATTACATCATTCATGACATGGTCAGTGACATCACTGATGACATCACTGATGACATCTCAAATGACATCACTGATGACATCACTGATGACATCTCATTTGACATTACTGATCACATCACTGATGATATCATTCATGTGATAATACGATGAACCTCTTCAGACTCTAATATAACCTTAGATACAATCAGTGTAAACAGACACTCACAGACTGTCACTCATCCATGGAGTTACTCACACACCTAGTCAGTCATGCAAAGAATCAATCACACCTCCATTTCCTCAACTATACAGTTATACAAACTTTACTTATTCAAACATATACTAACACATATTTACTCTCTTATACAATCCCTGATACAAGTTCACAATGATCCATACAGCCACTCACACATTCACTGGCTCTTATGCACAGTTATTTATATATGTCAACTCTCACATGTACTGTGTTTTACATATGTACTTACTTTGACATGTAGCACTGAGATATCCATTCACTCACCAATACACTCATGCACACAGTCAACCGCCCATACAGCTGTTACCACATGCACTTTTGAAACCATACCTCTAGTGAATCAACTGCTCACACATCTATGCACAGAGTCATACACCTCCCAGCCACCCACACACACACTCAGTCTCCCATACAAATACTAAGGTAACCAATCAATAACCCATATAGTTACTCATATAGCTACTTATCAACACATGCAACAGTTTACAGAACAACAGACATAATGATGCACAAATTAAGACAGTTTAGTCACTAACCCATGCACTCAGTGAGACACATTTAATCACTCACTCATACAGTCAGTCATGCACCTACTAAATCCTTCATCCAGACACTTATACATCCACTCATTCTTCAATATGTAAGACATATTTTAACTTCACAGAAACATACAGTCACTGGATGTTGTCATCAGTGATGTCATTTGAGATGTCATCAGTGATGTCATCAGTGATGTCACTGACCATGTCATGAATGATGTAATATGTGACATCATCAGCAGTGGATTGCGGGTGCGCGATATATAGTTAGCGCAACTAACTATATATGGAATTTCAATGGTTTTATGCGAGTAAAATAAGGTTTTGTAAATGCGAATTCCTAACTATATATGGTCTATAACCTATGGTTTTTTCATTGAATTTCAATGGTTTTTTAAATGCAAATTTCTAACTATATATGGTCTATAACCTATGGTTTTTTCAGTGAATTTCATTGGTTTTTTAAAAGCTAACATCTGTAGCTGTAAAATGTATTATTCTTTAAATCCCAAAATATATTTAGATGTTTATTGATAATTTTTTTTTTAATATTTTTTTTCTTCGCTTCTAGTTCGCGAACCGGGAAGCTTTCCGTTAGCTCATCTTGATGCCGCGATCTAGTCCGCGAACCGGTCAACGTTACGTTAGCGGAACAGTGACGCGCCGCGGAAGCGCGACGTATCACGTTATCGCGTAATGCGTCTAATGACGCGCCGCGTTAGCGCTCCCGGAAGTGCTCCGGACCGCGAACCGGAAGCGATCTGGGACGCGGCGCGCGCCGCGTAACGTAAGCGGAACAGGTCATGTGACTTGTTTATCAAACTTCTCATTGGTTCATTTCACTTTTGGTTTCCAAATGATGTATGACTAGGTCATGTGACCTAAAAATAACACTTTTCATTGGCTCAGAACTTTTGTTTTCCCCAAATCAAGTAAACCCCTCCTTATTTCCTCACTCTGACTTTCATCTTGGTGAGAGAAAGACCATTTATCTGAAGATCCACAATGGCTTCCATTGTTGCTGCAGCTGGTGCACCCCCACCACCACCTCCACCTCCCCATAAGAAGAGAGGACCACCCAGTCAAATTATGACTAACAGAGAGGAGGAAGATGAGGAAGAAGAAGAAGAGGAGAGAGAGGGACAACAATTTGTTGATGAGTTGCCCCGGGTTTCTAAACGAAAAACCAGTTTCATCTGGCAGTTTTTCACCATCCCTCCTGGAACCAAGAAAGTGAATGCAAAATATGCCACCTGCCTCATCTGTGACCACAGATTGTCGAGAGGCACAGAAAAGAAGTACAGTATGGGGAACTATACAATGCACCGTCACATGAGCAGGTGGCATCCCTTGAACTACAGCCGGGCTGAGTTGAGGGATCTTGAAGACAATCCGACGGCAACTCCTGTGGCAAGATCTACATCCACATTGTCTTTGACGGGAAGAGAGGCACAAGAGACTGTGCCAAACATCCAACGTAACTTCCAGCACATGAAGGTGTCTTGTATTTACTGTGGTGCTATGCTGTCATATGGCAACATGAGTGTCAACCTCATGAACATTGCATATGAAAATCATAAGTGCCCTAATGCACCCAAAAAGTAATTTTCTTTTTTTTTGCTCCAGTTGAGCCGTTTTGAAAGCCTGTTTTTTGTTGTCTCCCCTCCTTAAAAAACACAAAAAAAACATAAAACAGTTCTAAAAATACAAAAAAATCAAAAAATGTTCAAAAAATTACAAAAAAAACATAAAACAACAAAAACAAAAAAAAACAGTTCTTTTCAGAACTACCTCCCCTTTCAAACAAAATTGCTAGAATGTTTATCACTCTGGCAAGCTCTATTTCTTTTGGTTCGCTTCAAGTTCGCTGACCGGTTCGCGAACTTTAAGCGAACTAAAAAAAATATTTTTTTTAAAAAAAAGAAGAGTTAGTATAAGGGAAGTAAACAGAGAATAATGTAAAAAGAAAGACAGCTAGAGAGAGTAAATGAGAGATACTGTCAATGACATCATCAGCAGTGCATTGCGGGTAAAAAGAGTGGAAAACATTTACCTTATAATTCTTGTTACCTTTTTTAAATATTTTTTCATACTTTCAATCTGTAAAACAAAGAACAAACATTTCAAAAAATATTAAAACATGTATTTAAAAATTAGAAAAGACAAGGGAAAAGGTTCAAAAACAAACAGTTTTTCAACAACTTTGACATTTACAGAAGTCTCTGCTTCTCTACGTTCCCTACACAATCCTAAAGATATATATTCGAAAGAAACTGTATCTTGATATTGCTGAACTGAGGCCTATTTTGAAACATGATGTTTTTCTTGCACTGCTAATGTCTCACAATAGTGATGCAATAGCAGCGCAAAAAAGATGTAAAGTCATAATAAAATTGTGTCTAACATTGTAAATGATTGTTTTAGGATGCAAATAAGATGTGTGCTTTCAAGAGCTTTCTTTGAGGTGAGGCCTCTTTTTTTTATAAAAAAAAAACACTACCCAGAAGTACAGCACTCTAAGCATTAAAATTGATATTTACAGAACTCACCTTACCCATATGTACCACACATTTCTAAATGTATATCATAAGGACAAAAAGCATAACATTAATTATACATGTTAAATGGTTTATTTTTGCTGTTCTCAGAATGTATCAAATTTCACTTAAATCAGTGACTTGAAGGTATTCATCATGTAACAGCGGGGAAAAAAAAACACAATCAAAATGACTGTGTTTAAAAAACCCATACAACCTAAGAAATCTGATTTCAAAACTTCTTAAAATTAACTTACTTTCAATGACGTCGAAGGATCTCCTATAAACAGCATCCACTCTGTTGTGCTTTAAATATTTTCAGCCCGCCACTTTCTGAAAGAAAACCTCCATCGATACGTGAAATATGTTACATAGAAAAAAAACTTCTCTCATTATATCACATGTTTCCACTAGGCCAAATCATGTTGCCGCGATTCGCAAATCTTGTAATTCTTCCAATCAAATCCCGACATTTTCTATTTTCGCAACTTTCAAAAATAAAATATTTGAGATTATTTTCACAATCCTGGACTACTAATATCTTACTCTTCTTTGTCAGTCATGTTCTCCTTTTCCTATGACACTGATACTGCTTACTATGAAGCAGACTTACTTGCATTAGGTTTATATAGTTGAATTTTTAATCGAGACAGCATTGCAGACTTACATTCCCTCTACTTAAAATTTTGGTTTTAAAAACACCAGGTAAGAATTTTTAAGGTCAAACGGCAATTTTTTTTTGAACGTTACAACAGAATCATTACAGAATGACCAGCCGTTTCCAGACTTTAAGTAAGCTGTATAATGTCCTGATGTTGTTGATGGACCATCGTGATAGATAATTGCTACAGTAACAAAAGTCCTCCCTGATATTGACAGCTGAGAAGCCACAAAATTTTTTATTAAAGTTGACAATTTTGTTCCATCAGGCCTACATCGTTGCATCATTAAAATGACATACTGGCCATATCTACGTATAAATAATGTTGACATCATATCACATTTACATTGGCTACACTCCATGTTGTGATCCGCTGCATTTACTAGCTTATTAAAGGAGACTGATTTACTGTCTGGCAAAGTTAAATATATAAATCTTTCTGAGTCTACACTAGTAGTACTTGATACCATACAGTTCTCGCAGTCATGCTGCCATTGATAAGAAAGCCCAAACAGGTGATCTACATCTACACCCTCAACTTGCAATATATCAAGCATATACATTAAAAACTCCTGACAATCTTGCTGATTATTTTCAGAGAAGTCTGTTTGACCTGAACATTCATCTAACAGATAACGAACTTCAGACACACTTTCTACTTTTGTTCGATCACTGCTACATTTCTCGAAAACAGAATTCAACAAACAGCATAAAATTTGTTCAGAATTCAACAGAATCTGTTCTTTTAAACTCTCTAGTGAAAAGAGAACATTAACCACTACATTTGCATAGCAGTTGACACCAGAACTGTTTTCAAATTGAAAACCGACAACATCTTCAACAGAATCCACTTTCTTTCTGCTAACAATTTTCGGTTCATTGACTTTTAGTCTTTTTGCAACAACCTCCCTACTATTACTGCTATTTCTACGTTTGCGGCCTACCACACGTTTCTCAAACAAAGGATATTGAGGCAAATGTGGCGCATACTCTCTTCTTAACCTATTGTATTCCTTAACACAATCTAGATCCGCACAAATGTTTGTGACATCACAGTCAATCAAGTACAATCCCGATAAAGTTCTAACTCGTGACAATGCCACATATGCCATACCCTCCTTGAACACAGAACTGCCAATATTCACCAATGCACAGTCTACACTTAAACCTTGCGATTTATGGATTGTCACCGCATATGCCAAGCAAACAGGAAACTGTTTACGGCGAACATATAAATCTTTAACAAGCAAAAACCTAGCAGAACAACGACCAATTTGCTGTACTTCCTCAATGCCATCAAATTTAATTTTTAAAAATTCTATTCCATCTCTATTTCTGTATTTCTCAAAATCAACAACATTACCCATTGATCCATTTACCAGACCTCTTTCTACATGTAAATTCCTTCTCAAAATAATTCGGCAATTTAAACACACATTCAAAGTCTTTTCAAAACCCGCTGTTTTAGATATAGTCTTCTCTAATGAATCCAATTTTGATTTCAAATTGTCTGACAAAATAATTGTTGATCCCATATGCTCTAATTTGTCGATAGCTTCAAGTTTCACAATCTCTTGCTTTTCTAAATTCAACATTTTGTTGTTGAAGATGGCACATTCTGCAAGAGTTGGCATGAGACATATCCCGGATTTCTTCTCAGTAATTTTCTGAAAAATATTCTCAGGCACAATATCTTGTTTGGGATACAAATTTGACAGTAACCGTGCATTTAAAGCTTCTTTCCCATGCTCGGTCACTTTTCCAATTCTAATATCTTGTAGAATATTCTTGTAATCTTCATCCTTTGCCTGACGCATATTTTGATGCAGTTCTGCATAATTGAAGTTTAACCATATATTGACGTTGCCAATGCTCCCTAGGCACTTCCTGGTATCTTCATGCGTGAGTATTTTGAACACAGGTTGACCTTTTACTGGTGTCAGCTGTAGAAGATCTCCGAAAACAATAATGTGTTTCCCACCAAATAAGACATCATATTCAGTTTTAAGTACTTCTTGCATTCTCAAATGCACAAAGGCAAGCATGACATTGGAAACCATGCTTACTTCGTCAATGATAAGTAGTTTCATTTTCCTCAAAACTCTTGAAACTTCACAGCAAGCATCTCCAGATAACTTGTTGTATTGTAATTTGTTGTCATGCTCCACCGGCAGCATCAATAGACGATGCAAAGTAATACCTTTAATATTATGTGCTGCCAGTCCAGTAGGAGCGGTGACAACACAAGACAGCGATGACTCAGTCCTTTCCTGCAAATAACAAGAGATTGCTTTAATGAGGAAACTTTTTCCAGTTCCCGCTTCTCCACTCACGTACAGTCGGACAGGCTTCAACGACGTACACGAGCACTCTTTCTTCTCATGACTTAATCCGTGCTCAATTTCCTTGGTAACTTCATCATATATTTTCCTCTGCTCAACGTTGAGTTGTTTTTCCAAGTCTTGTAAGTTAACTGAATCCTCCTGAGCATGTGCCATGGCTCTTTCTACTTCATTCATAGCAGTGGCAGCTTCATTTTCGATAATAGGTCCTCCAAGTGGATCTTGACTCAATGAAACAGAACTCTGACTGTCCTGAGAACTGTCTCTGGCAATCTCGGCTGCAATCGTTGCTTCCTGCTCAATTTCCAAAGTTAGCATTTCTTGATATTTAGAAAAAGCAGGACATTCTATGGACTCCTTGGCTGCATTGAAAGAGTCTTCGTAACAGAGGAAATCTCCAAGCAGTTCCTCTTCTGCACGCCAAGGCTTGAAAAGTTGCAAAAGTGCTAAATAGAAAAACTCCTTTTTTTCTGGAGATTCGCCACTTAATTTTCGATGGTTTACTAATTGGCATTTTCTTTGCTTGACCAGGCATCCCTCACTTCCAATTACAGCATACACTCCTTTCTCAATATCTTCTTTGATGTTCCTCTTGAATATATAATTTTGGAGAACCTCATATAGACAAATATTCTCAAGGTGACTGCTTCGATTTGGATAATATGTATCCAACATGTTGGTCTTCAAAATGTCGGTACTGTTTGGTTCCTTTTCTGCCAAATACTCAATTTCCCGAACAGGTTTTAGAACTCGATTTCGCGTTGCAGCAAGACCAAGACTCGCCCAAACGAGACTCCTGGATTTGGCATAGAGACTTGCTGAAGACAATCGATCAGAACATTCGTAAGCTCCGATTTCTCGATGCGACAACATCTTCAGACTGAAACTGTACAACTTCTTGCTGAGGCTCTTTTCATGGGAAATGTCCTCCCACATATCCTTCAGTTCGGTCTTTTCTTTTTTGGTGATGTAAGATGTCACATACCGAGCCACAGCCATACAGTTGTCAGCCACAAACTGTATATCCATGTTGGCATTCCACATGGACAAAATCACTGGGTTGTAGTCATTGATGTACTTGGACTCTTCGTTCCTTTTCAAATTGTATGTATTCTTGGGTGATTTCCTCGTCACATTATGTCGCAGCGAAGACATCAAACTGTTCACTCTTCCTTTAGAAATCACCGGTCGTGGAAAGTTGAAACGACATTTGGTGTAGAACTTGTCCTTGTTTCTGAATTTACGACGACAGTACTTTCCACAACGATGGCTTTGGAAACGTAGAACTTGTTCTCTTAGACTTTTCTTCTCCGTTGCGTTTGGAACAGCACACGTAGAATACTGTTCGATGAAATTCATCACTAAGTCATCCGGATCTGTTCCAAATTTAGGTGCATCCTTGATCCACAGCAACATATGTATATGAGGGGCACCTCTTGCTTGGTACTCCTTTCTCCAGAAGAAATCCAACACCTCTCCAAGAGGTGGATTCTTTTTATTTGTGATGAAAGACATCATAGCTTCAAATCTATGATTGAAGTACCTGCATACATTCACAGGATCCAAAGAACACAGTTCTCCAGGTGTCTTGAATTCAATGTTTTCAATATTTCCATTTGCCTCTCGTAGAAATTCAAGTAAGTCATCCCAGCCATACTCGGCACAGCTCAGAGTGAGGAACCATGTCGGAGTTCCTAAGTTCCTCAGCATACATTTTAAGTCACCATGACGACGGTACCAGTACTCATTAGTACCACGCTGACACGCCATGAGATTAATTAAGTGAGAATCCAAAATACTGTCTTGGACATTGACTTTATGCATAAAGTCACTTGCCGAGATGTTTCGCATCTGTATACCACTTTTTAAGATGTGGTTCACTGCATATGACAGTCCAGACAGATCGCTTTCAAACAGGAGATGAAACAAATAGGGAATGCATTGCCGAAACCTAGGATCTTCTGCATACAATCGTAAAGTCCGGTATTCAGACGCAGGAATTTCACGAGGTCGCTCATCATATCTTCCTCCTTGACCTGTGGGAAATAGCTGTGGGAAACACCGAGCTTCCAAACTTTCCTCCCAAACACTAATGGGACTCCCTTTGGCTTGTTTCATTTGAAACAACTCAATAGCATTCCCCATCACTTCCTTGGAATGCAAAGGATGAACACTATAATGTTCATATATTTCTTCACTTTTAGAGGCCTCTACTTTCTCAATTTGGCCAGCACACAAATCGCTATCCTCTTCATCACTTACTTCCTCTTCTGCAACATATACATTCTTATAGTACTTATTATTTTTCTTCAAATACACTGTTGCCTTTTTGACTTTCCTAACATCCACTAAATCTTGCCATATTTTCTTATTCTTTGTCGGAACCCCATTAACCAAGATAACCAGAGGTTCCTCTTCCACTTTTTCTATTCCAATTGTGTTAATGTTTTTGTTCAAATCTAGAGGCAAATAAACAACTCTTCCCTTTAATCCTCTCTGTAAATCTGCTGGAGGCAATTTCCCTGTCTTTGGCTCCATTCTTACAATAGCCTGAAAGGGATGGATACTTTGAATCAAAATAGATTCATAAGTATTTAAATCCTTCAATTCAGAAGGAATCTCAACCAATTCCAGATTATTATGAACTGCCCTAGCAGGCATCTGGTTTTGGTTTAATTTATTACAACAATAAGTACACACACGTTGATCCGATCCCAAATCAAAATAATTTTCTACCATCAAGTATGTGGCTAAATCCTTCCATTCACTATTATTTTCCCTTTCACTTTTTGCATATAAATCCACTACCTTAGTCTGATTCTTATAATAAGTGCGTCGACAACATACACAAGTGAAATTAGGCCTCTCACTTGATTTCATCTGAAACGTGGCAATTTCCTTCTGAAAATTATCTGTACTGGAAACCTGTACATTATCTTCCACATTACCCTCTACTTCAGGGTCAATTTGAACATTCTCATCTTTACTACCAAAGTAACAAAACTCAATTTCTTCACAAAGATTCTTCACATCTATTTCAGAACCATGCAAAAGAGCAGCACATAACTGTTTAAGCATAATTGCTGGACTCTTAGCATAATACAACATTCTCACTAATTTTCTCACTTTATTATGATGCACTGCTAGCATCCTGAAATGATGAAAAACACTCTGGCATACTCTCCTGGAAAGACAAGCCAGTGAATGACCACGCAAACCTGTCATTTGTCTCACTCTGCAAGGATCTAAATCTTGCAACAACTTCATTTTCTGCTTCAAACTTTTCTTATTAAATGTCCGTATAAAATCACATAGCAAATTGATGGAAACCTGTCGCACACTGCAAATAGAACTACACTTCCAAATGTACACAGGACCCTTAGGACGTCTTCCTAAAACCTCATCACTTAGCGCCTCTTCTGTCTCTGTTGTCACAAGTAGTTCTTTTTCAACTGGACAACCATCCTTCACTTCATAAGCTCGACCACTGATGTCAACTGCATGCACCAAATCATTATCCTGAAAATAAGTCTCCTCATTAAAAAATGCCTCAGAACTTGAACTATGCATCCATTCTCCAGAAAAAACTTCACAAAAGTTAGTACGATTTACCTCTCTTCCATCTACTTTTTGTTTTGAAATCAGAAATTACCTTGCTTAGTTTCCTAATTCTATTGATTACCAAAATAAACAACTTTCGCTTGATTTCAAAAGCATGATCAATAATTTTCTCTACATTTTTCTTCTTCCTATAAAATGCCGCTTTCTGTTGGCCTTTCTTTTTAATATTTTTCAATAAATTAACTAATATCCTATTACGGAACATTCGTTGTCGAATGTCCCTAAACTGTTGTTTCCTTCTACTATCATGCACAGAGTTATCTCTTCCTCTACCAGTAACATTTGTGATGGGTCTCTCCTTTCCATTTAAATTACTTCTCTTTTTGTTAAGAGACACATTTTTTTGAGCAAAATTTTTTTTACTACAAATATTTCTTAAGAATGATTTCGTGCTCTTACCCGGACCTTTCTTGGTGTTTTGACAAGTATTTGGGGAAGAGGACTGCTGCAATAAAACATCATCCTGCTGTCTTTGACGTTTTCTAGCCTTTCGTATTCGACTTCTGGAAGGCATTTTCCAAACTATGAAAGAATCTGCAGTTGAATCTGTGAAAAAATATAATATAAAATGTTATTAACCACTATTACCAAACAGTAAATAAATAACAGTCATCTAAAACTTAATGCTGTACTAATTATTTAACATAGCAAATATTTTCCACCAGCACTGCATCACAAAAATGACACTCAATGGTACAAAACAGGCATACAACACTCATAAATCACTCCCTAATATTTTAAATCATTAATTCAGGATGACGATAAGATGTAGCCTATCTAAAGGTTTGTTTAGGCCCAGATCTTTGGACTGGGGTGAATGTGTGTCATTGATCCACATTCAGTCCATCACCTGTTTTGTTTATTTGAGGTGAGGCCAACACATGGTTGCAGATAAGATTTTCACTGAAAAAAAACCAAGGTAAAAAAACATGTGAAGGCCTACCAATGAAGTAAATCATTAAATGAAAACCAATACATTTCTGGAAATATGCACTACTAGTGCTTCATAAGATGTTTTGGATCATATTTATAAGTTATTTGAGTATCTAGTATGCTATTTTACATTCTTCATGGTGCAAATTTATTGTAAATACGCTCCCACCTGCGGTTGGCAAATTTAGATTTTGATTATGGGAGTTAGATAGGCATGTTAATAATTTCCCAAAAATGGTATATAACCCCAAACAACCTTTGAAGCAAATGCTCTTAGCCATGTTATCCACCTCCCATTGGATAACATGGCTAAGAAATGCTTGCAAATGTGATAAAAAAAGGCCTGCAATGCATGAATAACGCAGAAAAATCAGCGATATTCATGCATTTTCCAACAAATGCTCTTAGCCATGTTATCCACTTCCTATTAAATAACATGGCTAAGAACTGCTCAGGGCACCATGAGGAACGCTTTCCATTTAAAAAGGGAAAAATAACATCAAAGACACTAAAATGCCTTCTAAATATGAACCCAAACAACCTATGAAGCAATGTGAAAAAAAACTGCCGCAATGCATGAATATAGCAGAAAAATCAGCGATATTCATGCATTTTCCAGCAAATGCTCTTAGCCATGTTATCCACTTCCAATTAAATAACATGGCTAAGAACTGCTCAGGGCCCCATGAGGAACGCTTTCCATTTAAAAAGGGAAAAATAACATCAAAGACACTAAAATACCTTCTAAATATGAACCCAAACAACCTATGAAGCAATGTGAAAAAAACGGCCACAATGCATGAATATAGCAGAAAAATCAGCGATATTCATGCATTTTCCAGCAAATGCTCTTAGCCATGTGATCCACTTCCTATTAAATAACATGGCTAAGAACTGCTCAGGGCCCCATGAGGAACGCTTTCCATTTAAAAAGGGAAAAATAACATCAAAGACACTAAAATGCCTTCTAAATATGAACCCAAACAACCTATGAAGCAATGTGAAAAAAAACGGCCACAATGCATGAATATAGCAGAAAAATCAGCGATATTCATGCATTTCCCAGCAAATGCTCTTAGCCATGTTATCCACTTCCTATTAAATAACATGGCTAAGAACTGCTCAGGGCCCCATGAGGAACGCTTTCCATTTAAAAAGGGAAAAATAACTTCAAAGACACTAAAATGCCTTCTAAATATGACCCCAAACAACCTATGAAGCTCTAACAGTACATATCCTGAAATTTAATTCATTTCAAAATTCGTTTTTAAACACAGCATATAAATCAATTGTATACCTGCATTCATGAAGAAATGACTAAAAATGTCCTTGAGACACATGAAAGTGTTTTCTGGAATGCCCTAGCACCATTTTTGGGACACTATTAACATGGCTAGGTAACTCCCATAATCAAAATCTAAATTTGCCAAGCACAAGTGGGAGCGTATTTACAAGACACTTGTCCCATGAGGAACACTTTACATTTTAAAAGGCGAACACAACATCTTAGACACTCAAATACCTTATAAATATGGCCCAAAACAACCTATGAAGCTCTAGCAGTACATATCTAGAAATGTAATTGATTTCTTAAATCGTTTTTAAAAGCAACATATCTGTTTCAGCTTACATAACAGACCATGAAATGGCCTCCATGTATTACAATATCTTGTGTAACTGCATGCCAGAATGTTACACCAAATATGCAATTATAATTTCTCTTTGAAACTAATTCTATTAGTATATCACTAGAGACAAAACCACATTTTAAAAACACAGCTTTCTTCATCATTTTCTCCTTAAATCATACTATTCTCTATCTAAATTAAATAAATCTTTTCTCACCTTAGCAAATATTTTTTGAGTTTTGAAAACAGTCTCAGAAATACACCAAATTGTCTTCAGCAGAAGAAAAAGGATGCACTCCAAAGGCTGCAGCTATTGAAAGCACAGAAATACAGATATTCTTTTCACATATCTCTCATATTAGCCAATCATACCTCTTCCCTCACTTTTTTCAAATCAAAACCCTTCCCCCCTCTGCCCTGTCTGCCTTGTTTCCATAGCAACCACCTCCTGGAAGACCTCTCATGTTTGCAAATTCACACAACAATGTTTCAATTGAACTCTGAACTCTCAGTGCACCTGCGTATCCAGTGCAATCTTTCATTAAATGTTTCTTCCTTGACCATTCAAATTACATCTTTCAAAGAACACATCCATGCACCCTAACTTTCTGTTTTCAGAAATGGAAATGCACCAATCACTGCTAATGAATCATTAGCATTGTAAATCCACAGTTTTTTTTCTTTAGAAACTCCTACTGTTTCAACTGCCCTTTCATTACCACACTTCATCTGACTGCAGAACAACCTTCTTCCACCATGTTTAACGTCTGGATTGTTGGACATAGTTACATCCACTGGGCTCAAAGGTATGCTGAGAGCAGAAATTTACACAACCTCAATTTACAAGATGTGGAAATTAAGTGGTTGGGCCAAAGAGGATTAAAATGTCACCAATTGATACCATTGGTGAAAACCTTTATGCATTTGCCAAAACCTGACCTGTTAATAGTGCACTGTGGAGGTAATGATTTGGGCACTTTGACAGGGGTAGGTCTGGAAATGCTTTTAAAGGACACCTTGGAGCAATTAATGGCACTTTTTCCTCAAACTGCCTTGGTATATTCCAATATATGCCAAAGACAGAAATGGAGGTGGTCCAACCAATTTTGTCCACAAATTGAGAAAGCGAGGAAGCATGTAAACAAATCTGTTTCAGCTTACATGAGAGACCATGGAATGGGCTCTCTGTACAACAATAACTTGCGTTACTACATGCAAGATATCTACAGAGGAGATGGAGTTCACTTCTCAGATGAGGGCAACAGAATTTTCATTCTGAATTTAAGACTCTGCATTGGTACCTACTTATAAGTACCTAAATGTACCATAAACCCAAAAGCTCTTCTCAGAGCTACCCTACATCTGATCACTCACAATTATTATTTTTCTCTAACTTTTTTCACTAATTTTCCACAAAATTCGCTCCCCGGAGCGCTACCCGGTTCGCTAACCGAAAGCTAACCTCGCGGAATTTTTTTAAAAAAAAATTTTTTTCCGCACATATAAGCCTCCTCAGCCACGCTCAGAAAACCTAGGGGGTCAAGATAAGTCTACCATGACCCCTTCTACCCATTCTAAACATTATTTGCCCTCCATCTTGTATCTTAATGCGAACGAAACACAAAATGGTGGACTCCCGTGACGCTTAAGGTTCGCTAACCGGGCAGCTTCCCGGAAAGCGGTCCTAAAAAAAGGCGGGAAAGTAATTTACAGAATAACGACTAGAAACACTCTCACCAAATATAGATTAGCTCATACTACATAACAATCCCTTCCATTCTCACAAATTTCATTGAAATTCCATTTAGCCATTTAGCCTGTAGACCTCTCCAAGTACCGTGAGGTAAATTACTTCACAAAACACATCTGAATTGTTGGAATTGACAACCAATGAAAATGTTACTTTCATTTTCTACTTTTATTACCTGACATTTGATTGGTTATATACCTGTATATATATAAAGGGAGAGAAGGAAACACAGCCATTTTGACTACTACTTCTTGTTGTACCTCCTATTTCAAAAGCTTCAAAAAACTTCAACTTCTTTGTGAAGGTAAGTTATAATTTAATATATTGTGCACTATGACTTAATATAGTAGACTTTTTCTGCTACATATACACTATCCCTCTGTAGTAGTAGTGTCTTGGTTAAATCACATACACTTTTTTTAGTCCTATTTCCACTCTCATACTATACACTGCCAAAAGATAAATTCACTGATAAAAACTGCCTATCTAAAATTAATCCCAACAGTGCCCTATCTCTACTAATATATATTTTTTTAATCCAAATTTCAGGCAAAATGGAAGGCGAGCAGCAAGTTTCATTTTCGATTGAACTGAAGGAGAGCAGCCAAGACAAACTTGATGACTTTATGGATGACAGTAGAGACCACGAACTTCTACAATGTGTTGAAGCAGTAGACAACTTGCTTCAAAATGAAAAACAATTACACCCTATAATAAATTATGACATTTCTGACAATGAAATGTTAGAAAATTTAATAAAGTATGAAACACAATCATAATAAAAAAAATAAATAAATAAAGAAAACAAAAAAAAACAAGAAAAACAACAAACAATTAACATACAGTATTAGAAAAGTCTTTCATTCTTTTATCCATAAAGTTCGCTGCCCAGAAAGCTATCCGGTTCGCGAACTTGGCGCTTACCACGCAAAAAAAAATTTTTTTTTTTGGACCCTCCTAGGCCCTTTTAAAACCTCCACATAAAACCTAGGGGGTCAACGAGGATCTACTATGCCCCCTTATGGTAATTTCCCCCTTTGTTTTGGCCTCCTCTTGTCTCTCGATCCTACCGAGAGACAAGATGGCGGCCGCTCCGGACTGTTTAGAATGTTGACAGACACCGGAGGGCCAATCAGCTTCTCATCGCAAAGTTCCGTTACGCGAAAGGTTCGCTAACCGGATAGCTGCCCGGAGCGCTGTTACAGATATATATCTTGATTTAAACGTTAATTTCTCAAAATCCACTGAAGCACATATATTGAGACCTAGCAAAGGCACATCGGGCTAACAGTCCCTACAATTTTGCCAAGTTTCGTGAAAATCCATTCAGCCGTTCGGGCTAAAAGTGAGTCCAACCGCCCTATGGAAATTAACATGGGAAAAAGGCGTTTTGGGACCCCCCTTTTTTCTCGGCCCCCCCTCCACAAAACCCCCCCAAATTTTCAAGGTCTGCTCAGAAACAAAATGTGCCATTTTCCTGAAAATTTCAGCCAATTCCGTCCACGAACGCAA
>NW_028242197.1:0-25441 GCF_964263255.1 Lissotriton vulgaris | reverse complement strand
CTTCTTAGTCAGCAGCAGAAAATGACACTTCTCTGGCCACAGGCAAATGGTGTGGTAAAAGATTTATTGGCAACCTGAAGAAAGTTGTTAAGAGCTCTGCAATTGAAGGGATCAATATCATGTCAGCCTTATGCCAAGCCCTCTGAGCCTTTCGGGAAACTCCCTGTTCTACAACAGGTGAAAGCCCTGCCAACTGTTCAGAAGAGCCATTGGAAGAAAACTCCCACAATAGGCCATGAGCTGAGTAATAGACACTGATGAGATGTGTCATAGACACTTCTCGCCACAGCAAGATTAAGGCCTATGCAGATAAGCACAGATGAGCTTGGGACACAGTATTCAAAGAAAGAGACCAGGTCCTACTCAAACAAAAATGGAAATGAAAGACCGAAGCACCATTTGATGCTGATCCATTGAGAGCCGTGGTAAGTAAAGAAAGATCTGGGCCTAAATCCATCGTTTTTTTGCACTCCACACCACCCTAGGTCAGACAATGGCTATATGCAAATCAGCCTTGACCCTGTGCCTCATGGGAACAGTCCAGCCCGAACTACTAAGCCATGTCTTTCCTAGACCGGAATCAAGCATCCAAGGACCGGTTTCTGGCCATCAGCCTTCTTCAGCCTGGATAGCTTGACTCCAGTGATGTGAAGAGCATGGGACTAATGTCTGAGCATACCCAGCCCACTCGGGGTGAAAATTGCAAAAAACACAGTTGATGGACAGAATGCAGACAATGTCTTACATTCACCCCAGTACAAAGATCTGGGCCTAAATCCATCGTTTTTTTGCACTCCACACCACCCTGGATCAGACAATGGCTATATGCAAATCAGCCTTGACCCTGTGCCTCATGGGAACAGTCCAGCCCGAACTACCAAGCCATGTCTTTCCTAGACCGGAATCAAGCATCCAAGGAAAAGTTTCTGGCCATCAGCCTTCTTCAGCCTGTAGGGCTTGACTCCAGTGATGAGGAGAGCCTGGGACTCACGTCTGAGCATGCCCAGCCCACTCGGGGTGAAAATTGCAAAAAACACAGTTGATGGACAGAATGCAGAACAATGTCTTACATTCACCCCAGTACAAAGATCTGGGCCTAAATCCATCGTTTTTTTGCACTCCACACCACCCTAGGTCAGACAATGGCTATATGAAAATCAGCCTTGACCCTGTGCCTCATGGGAACAGTCCGGCACAAACTACCAAGCCATGTCTTTCCTAGACCGGAATCAAGCATCCAAGGACCGGTTTCTGGCTATCAGCCTTCTTCAGCCTGGATAGCTTGACTCCAGTGATGTGGAGAGCCTGGGACTCACGTCTGAGCATACCCAGCCCACTCGGGGTGAAAATTGCAAAAAACACAGTTGATGGACAGAATGCAGAACAATGTCTTACATGTACCTCAGTACAAAGATCTGGACCTAATCCATCGTTTTTTTGCACTCCACACCACCCTAGGTCAGACAATGGCTATATGCAAATCAGCCTTGACCCTGTGCCTCATGGGAACAGTTCAGCCCGAACTACCAAGCCATGTCTTTCCTAGACCGGAATCAAGCATCCAAGGACTGGTTTCTGGCTTTCAGCCTTCTTCAGCCTGGATAACTTGACTCCAGTGAAGTGGAGAGCCTGGGACTCACGTCTGAGCACACCCAGCCCACTCGGGGTGAAAATTGCAAAAAACACAGTTGATGGACAGAATGCAGAACAATGTCTTACATTCACCCCAGTACAAAGATCTGGGCCTAAATCCATCGTTTTTTTGCACTCCACACCACCCTAGGTCAGACATCGGCTATATGCAAATCAGCCTTGACCCTGTGCCTCATGGGAACAGTCCAGCCCGAACTACCAAGCCATATCTTTGCTAGACCGGAATCAAGCATCCAAGGAAAAGTTTCTGGCCATCAGCCTTCTTCAGCCTGGATAGCTTGACTCCAGTGATGTGGAGAGCCTGGGACTCACGTCTGAGCATACCCATCCCACTCGGTTTGAAAATTGCAAAAAACACAGTTGATGGACAGAATGCAGAACAATGTCTTACATTCACCCAAGTGCAAAGATCTGGGCTTAAATCCATTGTTTTTTTGCACTCCACACCACCCTAGGTCAGACAATGGCTATATGCAAATCAGCCTTGACCCTGTGCCTCATGGGAACAGTCCAGCCCGAACTACCAAGCCATGTCTATCCTAGTCCGGAATCAAGCATCCAAGGACCGGTTTCTGGCTATCAGCCTTCTTCAGCCTGGATAGCTAGACTCCAGTGATGTGGAGAGCTTGGGACTCACTTCTGAGCATACCCAGCCCACTCGGGGTGAAAATTGCAAAAAACACAGTTGATGGACAGAATGCGTAACAATGTCTTACATTCACCCCAGTACAAAGATCTGGGCCTAAATCCATCGTTTTTTTGCACTCCACACCACCCTGGATCAGACAATGGCTATATGCAAATCAGCCTTGACCCTGTGCCTCATGGGAACAGTCCAGCCCGAACTAACAAGCCATATCTTTCCTAGACTGGAATCAAGCATCCAAGGAAAAGTTTCTGGCAATCAGCCTTCTTCAGCCTGTAGGGCTTGACTCCAGTGATGTGGAGAGCCTGGGACTCACGTCTGAGCATACCCAGCCCACTCTGGGTGAAAATTGCAAAAAACACAGTTGACTGACAGAATGCAGAACAATGTCTTACATTCAACCCAGTACAAAGATCTGGGCCTAAATCCATCGTTTTTTTGCACTCCACACCACCCTAGGTCAGACAATGGCTATATGAAAAGCAGCCTTGACCCTGTGCCTCATGGGAACAGTCCAGCACGAACTACCAAGCCATGTCTTTCCTAGACCGGAATCAAGCATCCAAGGACCAGTTTCTGGCTATCAGCCTTCTTCAGCCTGGATAGCTTGACTCCAGTGATGTGGAGAGCCTGGGACTCACGTCTGAGCATACCCAGCCCACTCGAGGTGAAAATTGCAAAAAACACAGTTGATGGACAGAATGCAGAACAATGTCTTACATGTACCCCAGTACAAAGATCTGGACCTAATCCATCGTTTTTTTGCACTCCACACCACCCTAGGTCAGACAATGGCTATATGCAAATCAGCCTTGACCCTGTGCCTCATGGGAACAGTCCAGCCCGAACTACCAAGCCATATCTTTCCTAGACCGGAATCATGCATCCAAGGAAAAGTTTCTGGCCATCAGCCTTCTTCAGCCTGGATAGCTTGCCTCCAGTGATGTGGAGAGCCTGGGACTCACGTCTGAGCATACCCAGCCCACTCGGTTTGAAAATTGCAAAAAAAACAGTTGATGGACAGAATGCAGAACAATGTCTTACATTAACCCAAGTGCAAAGATCTGGGCATAAATCCATCGTTTTTTTGCACTCCACACCACCCTAGGTCAGACAATGGCTATATGCAAATCAGCCTTGACCCTGTGCCTCATGGGAACAGTCCAGCCCGAACTACAAAGCCATGTCTATCCTAGACCGGAATCAAGCATCCAAGGACCGGTTTCTGGCTATCAGCCTTCTTCAGCCTGGATAGCTAGACTCCAGTGATGTGGAGAGCCTGGGACTCACGTCTGAGCATACCCAGCCCACTCGGGGGGAAAATTGCAAAAAACACAGTTGATGGACAGAATGCGTAACAATGTCTTACATTCACCCCAGTACAAAGATCTGGGCCTAAATCCATCGTTTTTTTGCACTCCACACCACCCTAGGTCAGATAATGGCTATATGCAAATCAGCCTTGACCCTGTGCCTCACGGGAACAGTCCAGCCCGAACTACCAAGCCATGTGTGAAAGGTATTCAATGTTGTGTATAAAGTGGTCCCAGTCGAGGTAATATTAGAAATGCACAATCACAATTTACATGCAATAAATGTAATTTTGAAAAAACTTTTTAGGACAAGTTATTCTGAGGAATGTTATTTAATACACATCCTCAAATGCAGATCAGTTGTCAGAGCAATCAACAAGAACAATAATAGACATTTACTCTTATTGCCCAAGAGGAGAGGGGCCTGGGAAAGGAAGGACAGGTGAGGGAGGGGACCGTGATTAGGATAGTTTAAGAATTAGATAAGTTTCAAAGAAAATGACAAGTGGTCTTATATACATTTGAAATTCAGTACCACATTGACATATGTACATTGTCATTCAAATATTTATACATTTGATATTCCTATCCCAAAAGCGGAGAAGAGTGTTGCCGGTGGCAGAGGCAGCCTCCATTCACACAGCGCTCACAACCGCGCTACTGCACTGTTCGCGCTGTTCTAATAGCGAATGCTTTTAATGTTGTAATTTGAATTTGTATTTTAACACGTTCAGTGTGGGGTAATCGGACACAGTAATTGTGATTTCCTGCATTTATCTGTCAGGCTAGTTCTCTCTCCTACTCCCGCCCCGGTCCGCCGCGTCCAATCATGGACGTTTGATGCGGAGGGCAAGGAGGAGCCTTGCACATCCGGGCTCAGGGAGCAGAGGTCAGCGCTCTAGCGACCCCTCCCCTTAGCATAAATGTGCTTGGGCCAGCGACCGCGCAGCGGACGCGTACAGCGGGCGCGCCGGAAGCGCGCCGAAGTCGAGCCAAAGTCCAGCCCGTCTGCGCCCGTCCGCGGCCGGACGGGGCGCGGGGCCACAAACCCTGGTAGTTCGTCACAAACTACCTTAAGGTATGGCAGACATGCTTTACTTGCTTTACAACCTGACACGCCTGCCGTCTGCAAACATACCATGCCTGCCCAGTCACTTTTAAAATGTACGAGGTGCCGCTTTGAACCCCTCCTTCATATCCCAGACACTAGCTCGGGCCCTACCATCAAAGCTGCATTATTGAATTGTAGATCTCTACGTAAACACGCTCTAGAAATCTACCATTTACTTGAGGATCAGAATCTTAACATCCTTTTCCTAACTGAAACCTGGCTAGATGATCACTCGGACCCGGATGTTATCCAGGCCATGCCCAACGGCTATTCCCTATCTAGATTGGACAGGAAGGACGGTAGAGGAGGCGGCATCGCCATAGCCACGAACGCTCCTCTAGTCTGCTCCCTAGCACACACACAGGTTGATCACAGTGAAGCCGGTACCTTCACAATTAACACTGGTCCCAATCATTCGATTTTTGGCATTTTGATATACCGACCACCAGGTAGACTATATGAGTTCACATCGACCCTAATGGAGGCGGTCACTCATCTAGCACTAAGGAAATCCAGATTGTTAGTGCTAGGAGATCTCAATGCTCATTTTGAAGATCACTTAGATAAAGACGCTGATGATATCCGAATGGAACTGCAATCTGTTCAGCTCGATCTAAAAAATAAAGAACCTTCTCATCAATTAGGACACTTACTAGACCCCGTCTTTGGAAACTGGCAGGGAGTGCATACCTCTGATCCTATACCCATACCCTGGTCGGATCATTATATTATTCCCATCACAGTCCAACTTGACAGAACAGAGCTTTTTCGTCACCAATCCCTGCGATACAAACGCAGAAAATGGAAGAACTTTTCTTTAGATTCGTTCAATCAATTTGTTCATGACGAAGGCCCTCCCAAAGGGGTCGACTGTGAGGCAGCTAATGACAATTTAAATAATATCGTCACTAAGGCCCTGGACATCACAGCCCCCAGCCGCACCCTGTCTAATGCCAGGAGGCCTAAGAAAACTGCTCCTTGGTTTGGCCAAGAACTGCAGGCCATGAAAACGGCTTGTAAGAAACTTGAGAGAGCTTGGCGCCAGAACTTATGTGCAGATACTAAAATACAATATAAAACAGCACAGAGAGAATATTACAAATCAGTTCGTCTGGCCAAAGCAGAGCATTATCACACCCGTATTATTGAAGCAGGCAATTCCTCCAAGGAACTGTTTCAGATATACAAAGAGATATCCATAGTGGATGTGACCCCCCCCCGCTCAAAATGATTCTGTGGAAGCGTGCAATAACATTGCACAGTATTTTGCAGGCAAAATTAACAAAATCTATACTAGCTTCTCTAAACAGATAGATCCGGCCACGGACTTCACTGAAAATGATAAATTTGTAAATACACCTGTATGTCTCAAATCTTTTGTAGTTCCCTCTTATGAAATCCTGTCCAAAATGTGCAACAAAATCAAATCGGGATCTCCCCGGGACCCGGCACCCCCGAAAATTTTAGCTGAAGCCTTTCCTGTATTAGAACCTCATCTCAGGCACTTACTACAAACCTCCTTTACAACCTCCTGCCTTCCGGAGGAATGGAAACAGGCAATAGTATTACCCATCAAGAAAAAACCAAACATCAGCATGGACATAATGGATAACCTACGACCTATATCCTTGCTACCTTATGTGGCCAAGTTAGCAGAGAAAATCGCTAACAGTCAACTTATGGAACATCTTGAGACCCATAATGTTTTCCATAAATCTCAGTCGGGTTTTAGAACTGGCTTCTCTACGGAGACAGCTCTCCTGAGGGCCACTGAAACCTTACGTGAGGGAGCAGATGAGGGAAAGACAATGGCCCTCATCATGCTTGATCTCAGTGCCGCTTTTGACACTGTAGCACACTCCATCTTGCTACAGTGTCTAAATAAAGCAGGAGTTACCAACAAGGCACTGAGGTGGCTGAAATCTCTCTTGACTAACAGGAGCTTCCAAGTTCAAAGAAGGACTTGCCTCTCCGACAGGGTGATGCTTGAGCAGGGGGTTCCTCAGGGCTCTACCCTGAGTCCCACCCTGTTCAATCTATACACGGCCCCTCTGGCAGAGGTGGTGCAGTCGTTCGGCGTGGAGCTCGTCTCCTACGCCGACGACACGCAACTTCTCATATCTCTGACCCAAGCCCCTTCTAAGAAAGCTGATAACTTCAATGCCTGCATGTCCAAACTGGCTATGTGGATGAATGAACACTGTTTGAAACTTAATGGGACAAAAACAGAGGTCCTCATTATTGGTGGCAATGAGGTCAAATGGACGACAGAGTGGTGGCCCAGCTGCCTGGGTCCTCTGCCCTCGCCTGCACGAGAGGCGAAGAATCTAGGTGTATGGGTGGACAATAAATTGTCCTTTGACAGCCACGTAAAGAAGACTGTTGGCAAATGTTTTGGGGTGATGAAAACCCTCAACCGCACCCTCGACCTGTTACCCATTAACTCCAGGCGGACCATGATGCAGGCACTGATAACGTCCCGTATTGATTACGGAAACGTGCTGCTCATGGGGACATCAGAGAAAAACATAAAAAAGCTACAGGTTCTACAAAATTCGGCAGCTCGCCTGGTGCTAAGGCTTCCCCGCTGAGCTCCTTCACGCCCTTCTCTAGCAGCCCTCCACTGGCTACCGATCAGTAAGAGGATTGTCTTTAAAGCTATGCTCTGGTGCCATAAAATAATTCGTCACAGAGCACCGGCATATATGTCTGATTTGGCGTCTGTGTATGAACCTAATAGATCTCTTAGATCCAAAGGAAAGGGTCTGCTCAGAACTACCTGCCCCAAAAAAGCTAGAATGGGAGGCAGATCATTCCGCACCTTAGCTGCCAAGCAATGGAACCTCCTGCCTCTAGATATCAGGTTGGAGAGTAATGAAATCATGTTTAGGAAGAAGTTGAAAACCTGCCTCTTTACTGTGTGATTGGATTTTTCTCTGCTGCTGCATTCTCTCTCCACAGCGCGGGGACACGCCGGGAGGTGTTACCAAGCACTCTACAAACTCCTTTAAACTAAACTAAAAGCACAATAACACAGCCACTTAATGTTCCGTTGTTAATGGGTGGGAACAGAGGAAAGATGTGTCGATGTTTCGACCCCAAAAGGTGTAGGCTGAATTCTGCCCTACTGCGGGTTCTTCTTCAGGACAAGTGGGGGTGGGATACCGGGGTGGTGAAGAAGGGCACCTAAGAATTAAAACAAACTATTCAGTTTGGGAAGATCAAATGTTATTCCTAATGTATGCTGTATCAGTGACACCATATTACCTAAAGACACCACACCTGAATCGTGTGGCACCGTCTACAGTATATGTTGGGCCGGAAGGCTCCAGTCAAGGGGGAGAGCGCGTGAACCTAAAAAGAATTAGGCTTAAATTAGGAATGCGGGCAATTACAAAATGCATCCCACATTACAATACATTTACTTTCCACACACCGTGCTTAAGTTACAAAGCATCCAGAAATACCCAGCCGGGTTAAAAACAAAGAAATTAGTCATACGTAGGAGGATGAACCAACCAAAGGCTCACCAGGATAAAACCACATCATATGGCCACATTAATAATCCCGAGTGCTGTGGAATCTATGACCAACATATTCAATACAGTTTAAGGGAGAAGTGAGGTATCGGCTAGGTAGCGATATTGGGATGTACCTCATGTTGTCATTTAAGAAGAAAAAGGTTTCAGTTGCCACAATTCTCGTAGGCTCTAGTCTTAACAATAGACTGGCTGGGGCTGCTCCTGCTCTGAGGTATTCTGTCATTAATGCCCATGGAGGGCTATTCTTACTTGGCGCTTTTTCAGGCTACTTAGTTTATCCCACTCTTCTCTAGCTGTTGTTGTGTTTGTCAGAGGAGCATCTGGGAGTAGCGACGGTCCTGATAAGATGGAGGCTATCTGGTCTTCAGTGAAAGCCAGGCAGTATTTATCCATCCTATGTGTCTATGTCCTGTGAAAGGATGGGTTGAGGATTTTGGGAGGCACGGTGGGAAGGTCTAATTTTGATTGCAAGTGATTTGAAGAAAATCCATGGTGGAAAAGGGATGTTTTGGGCCTAGTTTCAGGGTGCGTTTTGGAACGATTTTAAGTTAGGCCTCTTCGAAGGGTAGCGGTATTGAATGTTTTTGGGAGGGTAATGTGGGGTGTTTTAGATTTTTGGGAGTGGGTTTAGGGTTCAGAGGAGCACAGCTGGGCAGGTCTAATTTTGATTGCAAGTGGTTTGATGAAAATCCATGGTGGAAAAGGGGTGTTTTGGGCCTTCTTTCAGAGTGTGTTTTGGCACGATTTGAACTAAGGCCTCTGCGAGGTAGCAGTATTGCACGTTTTTGGGAAGGTACTGTGGGTGTTCGAGGAGTTAATTGACCTTCTTTTCCTACTTTTATTTTGTTTAATTTTGTTTATTTTTGATGGGAAGGAACTAATGATGAGAAGTGGAACACACTGACGAGAACCTGTCAGTAGTTCCCTGGTGGTTGCTCCCGTTTCATAGTCTGTGGTATTGAGTACCATGACAGCCCCGCCTTTGTCGGCAGGCTTGATGGTAATGGAGGTGTTGTTTTCCAGGGATTTGACTGCCAGCCATTCCATTTTGCTCATATTAGAGTACTTCCGTTTGGATTCACTCTGCTCTAGTTGTTCAATGTCAGATAAGACTTTTTCTTCAAAGACCGCTACTTCTGGTCCTACAGTACTATTTACTGGACAGAACGTAGACGGGTGGTGAAAGTTTGTATTAAACACTGAGGGAGGGTCCTGTGGTCTGTCTGCGAAAAATTTCTTTAGTTTAATTTTTCTGAGAACTTCATGTATTTCACTTCGACACTTGAAACTATCATGTGTAGGAGTGGGGACAAATCCCAGTCCCTTGTTTAGAACCTCACGCTCTATGGGTGTTAATACATAGTCAGACAGGTTGACAACAATATCATTGTCATGTGATGTTAGAACTGGGGTTGCTTGTATCCCCTGCTCCTGGTAACCCGTGGGGAGAAAGTTTGCCATGTTGGATTCTGCCTGGCCCGCCCCCGACCTCTCGGTGCCTGGCCACCCCCTCTCCCTCTTTCTGTCTGTTGCTGTCCTAAAAAAGACCTGAACAGTGCTCCTAGGTCCTCGTCACTTCTCCCTTGAGTGTTAAACCTAACCCGTCCTTGATTAGATGTAGATGGTTGAGCACTAGTGTCGTCGTCTTCACTGCTCGTATTGTCGAAGGTCCAGTTTTGTGTATGTCCCTACCACGCCTATGTGTATTTACCCCCGCACGTATCAACACCGCTAATCAGTGTGATACTGCATTAAAAATGGAGTTAGAAAACCCTAGCTATTCGGACATCTTTATTCTGTGCTGGGTTTCTACTCCCACTAAAACCAACACTCTACCGTTGTGCTTCATTTTGCGCGCTAGTCCGATTTATAAATAGGACCCCACCCAATGATGCCTCTAGCTTCCGACATCCGGTCGAGACACCCGAGAGCCAGACCCCACCATCGGAGGACGCTACCAATTTCACCTCAAGGTAAATACCTACCCCCGTCAGACTATATAGACCCTACCAAGCATTGCGATAAACATTTCCCTGAACCGCTTTTTATCAGCCTCTCGCATTTTCGTTTACTTCTTGTAGAGACGCTTTGTTTCCTTCTATCACCCGGAGCGAGGAACTACAAACCTTGAACCGACACGAAACAAGGTAATTTAACCCGGCCAGGGCCGTGGGAGGTTAATTAGATTCCGTTATCCCTAAGGGCTTATCGAATCAATCCTCACTTGTTGTTTTTTACCTCTGTCCCCCTCCCTAGTTTTAACCAAGATGTCCCGCTCCCCGTGATACCTCCCGGATTATCCTACGTTATACGCTGTTGCTTTATTACCAAGGTAACACGGACTTCTCTCACCACTCGAACCCGGCTTCACCTATTAGGCCAATCTCATTAGCCTTGTTTAGCCTTCATTATTATTATCTAACCCTCCACGCTGCACCCCCTATAATTACGAGAAGTATCACCCCTCCACTGTCAATAATCAATTCTCAATACCTACCCGTTTCCCTGTGTCTTCCTTACAGTTCCAAGAATATAGAAGACTACAGGGTAGCATCATGTATATATGTTCCGCATACCTTACCAGCAGGTAACCAACTTCTTATGTGATCGCTCCAACTCACTTGATTGCCACCATTGACACCTGACTTATACCATTATTCTGGTTTTCCCTATAGCGAAGAGTTTACCTCTGCATCCCAGACTCTGTCATACCTTTGGTCTTAGTGCAATTCTAAATGTGCATCTAGAGTCCACCCCCTTGTATTTCGCCTGCAATAAAACATTGGTAAGGCACTATCCAAGCGCGCTAGTAGTGCTTACTACCTTCTATTCCTTTTTTAAAAATAACACCCCCTCCCTCCTTCCTTCTTTCCTTTTTTCACACCTTGTTACTATCCTAACTGACTCTAAGCGGGTTACACCAATTAAGCGTCTATTTCTCCCCTTTTTTCTCCCTCTCCTTTTCCCACCCCCTCCTTCTTCCTCGTCCTTCCCTCTCAGCTCCCATCCTCTGTTCTTGTTTCCCCTCTGTACCTTTTCTCCAGATAGTATAGATACCAACTAACTAGAGCATATATATATAGTTTCCAACCAGCGGATTCTCTGGACCGCCCGTAATCCACTGCTTTAGGGTATAGGAAGGAACCCTTCTCTAGCCCTTCTATCTACAGAATATTAGTCACAAGGGAAAAGCTCTTGAATTGCTATTAAATGCATGATTTATTTATGATAGTGTATGTAACGATGTATATATGTATATAGTAGGATTCTTTCCCCCTTGTTTTTACCCAAAGTTTTGTAAATAATAGATCAAATGCACTGAATGCACATGTAACTTTAGTATTAGGACTTTACACTGACACTGATATGGATTTTTCATGTATTTTGTATAGGTACACTTGGAACATACCTCATGGCTTCCTGATGAAGACTAATAGCCGAAACGCGCGTAGCAATTATAATATATTTCTAGCCATGTTTTCTGATTAATATTAAGTATTCCTGTATATAATTTTTGTACCTTTTGGATCTATTTATGAATTGCATATTTATATTGAAATGTATTGTGACCCATAAAAATTACAAAGTGCACAGCATGAGATTCATTGCTGGATCTAAACCAATGAATGTTAAAAAGTTAAAAAGTTAGATCCTCAATAATATTATTAAATAAAGCATCTTTTTAACCATATGCTATAATGTGTATTGTCAATCCATAGTCAGTATTCCTTGTTGTCAGTTTGTGTCCATTTGAAATCCATGTTCCTAAATACCTGTCTTTTCAAATAACATAGTGATCCCGATTTAGGAACTTTAGTCGGGGATACCTCCTTTTCTTGCACACACCCCTAAACCCACTCCCAAAAATCTAAAACACCACAAACAGCCCCCCAAAAACATGCAATACTGCTAAAAAACACACCTTTTCCACCATGGATTTTCTTTAAACCACTTGCAATCAAAATTAGACCTTCCCACCGTACCTCCCAAACCCCTCAACCCATCCCCAAAAATGTAGAACACCCCCAAACAGTCCCCCCAAAACATGCAATACTGCTATCCCCAAAGAGGCCTAACTTAAAATCGTGCCAAAACGCTCTCTGCAACTAGGCCCAAACCCCGCTTTTCCACCATGGATATTCTTCAAACCACTTGCAATCAAAATTACACCTTCCCAGCAGCGCTCCCAGACCCCTCAACCCACTCCCAAAAATCTAGAACACCCCACAGTACCCTCCCAAAAACGTGCAATACTGCTACCTCGCAGAGGCCTTAGTTCAAATCGTGCCAAAACGCACTCTGAAAGAAGGCCCAAAACACCCTTTTTCCACCATGGATTTTCATCAAACCACTTGCAATCAAAATTAGACCTGCCCAGCTGTGCTCCTCTGACCCCTAAACCCACTTCGAAAAATCTAAAACACCCCACATTACCCTCCCAAAAACATGCAATACTGCTACCTGGCATGAGGCCTAACTTAAAATCGTGCCAAAACGCACCCTGAAACTAGGCCCAAAAAATCCCTTTTCCACCATGGATTTTCTTCAAACCACTTGCAATCAAAATTAGACCTTCCCACTGTGCCTTCCAAAACCCTCAACCCATCCCCAAAAATCTAGAACACCCCCAAACAGTCCCCCCAAAACATGCAATAATGCTATCCCCAAAGACGCCTAACTTAAAATCGTGCCAAAATGCTCTCTGCAACTAGGCCCAAACCCCCCTTTTCTACCATGGATTTTCTTCAAACCACTTGCAATCAAAATTAGACCTTCCCAGCAGTGCTCCCAGACCCCTCAACTCACTCCCTAAAATCTAGAACACCCCCAAACAGCCCCCCAAAAACATGCAATACTGCTAAAAAACACCCCTTTTCCATCATGGACTTTCTTCAAACCACTTGCAATCAAAACTAGACATTCCCAACTCTCATCCCAGCTAAGCAAATCTACTAAGAACCACCTACAACACACTCCAATCGCACCAAAAACACACAATAATCGGAAATTAACATGGGCGCCTATGGCAGCGGTTTCCCTTCCTCGTCTTAGCCTAAACACACCCTTCTCATCAATCGATTCCTCCCAAATTCCTTGCACAACTACAAATTCACCCTCCCTACCATTCACAGAAGCCCCGTTCCCGTAGCTCAACTGGAACACCCCAAACACACTTCTCCTTGCGCCCCCAAACCGCTCATAACATGGCAAATCCTGCCTTGGCAAAACATTTCTGTTTTCAGCACTTCCATTACTTTGATCCTCTTGAAACTGACCAGGACACTTGTTCCAGCGATTCCCAAGAATCTCGGCAAGGCAGAACAAAATCGATCCACTGGAAGGCATACGACTTTTCACCCAAACACACGCTCCCGCAAAACACCAAAAAAGGCCAAAATTCAGCCAATTCTGGACCAAAAAATGACAAACCGATCTACAACCTTTCGAACATCATTATGAACGAGCCTGCATCGGGCCCTGTGCCCTAGACTCCGGGAACTCTACCAAATTCAACCCAAAAACCCTAGTAAACCACAACGAACCCCCTAAACTCTAAAAAACACCAAAATTCCCTCAAACCTAGCCCTCAACCCTACAATGAGTTGGCCTAAAAAAAAATATCCGGCCGCTCGCAAATTAGCGAATTTTCTGCAATTTCGCAAGATTCGCGGATTGCGCATTTGCCGGCAAAAATCCTCAAATTACGTGAGCAGAACAGATTTTTGGCCCATGCTTGCGGCAGGGCCATGCAGACGGTCAAGGCAGGCACCACTGAGTGAAGCAAGCTGATGAAGCATACCGAGGCTCTTTGACACAGACAGACAAAGCATATCTAATGGTATGCAGCAAGCCACATAGCCCCAATTTTACATGAACTGCTGTCTGTACTCTGCCTGGTATAGCAACACTACACTGCCTCGACCACTCCATATCACGACTAGACAGACATGTAGTTCTGCTGTAGTAGTTTTTGTAGACTGGTTTACCTGTTTGCCACTCACGAATTAGCCATAGTTCTTCCGTAAACCGACGAAGATGATCCATCCATCCCAGTGAGTGACTGTAAAGAAAAAAGATATATTATTTAACTTTGATCATAAACACTCATCATCAATCATCATCGTATATTGGCAAACAGTGAGTCCAAGGACATTTTGCATATTGGAAAATGCAACGTAGTGGCCTCTGCAGTTGAAGTACAATTTGAATTAAACAAGGTAAAAAAAGCAGAGTAGATTTGAGTTACAAGATTAAATAATAACAGAAGACATATGATTCATTTCATGCACAACAAACAAACAGCAATTGCTTTCATCAGAGCCAGACAGCCATTGCTGTCCACTGCATGCGATATTCTCATTATTCACTACCTGTTCGGCTTTTGATCCGCATCTTCTTCTGAAAGTGAAGGCCCACAGGGCAGCCTCTCCTGCTAATTTCAGAAGTAACTATCAGCAATCAGCATGTAATCAGTAATTCCAGTACCACTTGAGGGGACTCGTCTATTAAGACAAAGTTTCTTGATTCTGTGTAATCCAGCCATCTGTCTTTAGGGAAATGGATAGGGGGAGTCTGGAGGAGGAGGATAGAGGAGCATGATTGAGTTGTGAACTTGTGAACCTCAGGAATGCAGACTGCGGCACCTTCAAATCAATAAGGAAAGAAGATGAAGTCAGTGCGGCTGATGGACTTGTTGTGATTAGGTGATTAGAGTTTTGTTGTAGTAAAAGTTGCAAAACAACGAAAAACACGCAGAAATAAAAGTGAATAAGGACAAAAAAAGAAAGTCATTTTCAGGTCTCTGTCTCAGGGAAATAGAGCTCGTCCTCAAACTCTGTGAATTGAGACGGGAGTAGGTCAGCTAACAGAGAAGAACTTCCGTCACCTAAGTTGGTGTCCTCTTCTTCCTGCGTGCATTCACGTATTTTGTAATCTAGTGGTATGAAGTGCTGATTCTTCTTGATCATTGTTAACCTCCCCACATTTTTGGGCGAGAGGCGGGTCCTTTTAGAAGTTACAATGGCACCAGCAGCACTGAAAACACATTCAGAAGACATGCTTGCGAGTGGGCAAGACAAATAATTTAGAGCCAGGTTGGTGATCAGAGGCCATAGGGGCCTTTTCCCATACCAATACAGCAATGGGTTCTGATTAACAAAGACCTCTGTTGGGTCATCCAGATAGGCCTGCACCATCGACTGAAGGTTCTCCAGGGTTGCGCCACTTTGTGTACCATCTGTGGCCTTTACATCACTGGAACGATCAATCCCTTGATGAGTTAGCCAATCCGCTTCCGACAATATTATGGCTGGGCCTTGGTGGAGAAGTGTGGCTCAGGGGTTAGATACGGCAGACCTGAAGCTTGAGTTCGGCCCTGGACCAGGGTTCAATTCCCCGCCTCGGCGGGTCTTGGGCTCAAAATTCCACGGACTTGTTAATTCTCGCTCCGGTGCCTTCTCGACTCACGGGTTCACACTCTGCGACTCTGGGCAATAGCTTGCTTAATCTCCACAACGGCCCCTTGCGGTGGGATGCCTGGCTTTCACCTTGTGGATACCCTGCCTTGGTTATCTCACAGGGGAATACCAGGACGGGTTCCCTAAGCAAGCGCGGAGATGCCCCAGGGTAAGTCATGCGCTATATAAGCTTCATTCATTTCATTTCATTTCATTTCATTTCAGGTGAGGATGATGATATGGTTGCTGGTGTCGGTAACGGCTGTGAGGGAAAGTGACTCCCTTCGGCCACAGATTCAGAGGTGGACCTTGACGCCGGATGGCCTGCTGATTCAGTAGTACGTCTGCCGGTTCCTTCAATCTTCTGCCGCTCTTTTTTGAACAAGTGGCTGACCGAGCTAGCCAATGTTTGTACTTTGAAACATTTGCTTCATTAAAAGGAATGAATGCTTTGCCAGCCATGGTCTTTTTGTACCGTGGATCCAGAATAGTGGCACAAATGTAATGTTGTTCTGTATGTATTTTTTTAAGCCTTTCATTGTCAAGCAGGCGGCTTAATAACCTCTCCGCCAACTGATATGCGTCTTGCTTTTCAGCATCATCTCAGAACGTTGAAGACACCGCCTTTAGTTGGTGCTCTAGCATGCGCAACAATGGGATAGCTTTGCCCAAAGTACAGTCCTCCCTGCTGACTTCACGTGTGAAGACCTCAAAAGGACGAAGCATGTCTGTCAGGCTTTTAACTAGCTTCCATTCCTCCAACCCTAGCCACATGTTTTTCATAGAAGAACCCAGTCCATAGACATACTGATTGATTACCACCCACTGCTCAGACAGACACTGAAGCATGTAGAAGGTTGAGTTCCAACGTGTTACCACCTCCTGGATGAGTCCTCTGACTGGCAGTCTACGTTCATGTTGCATGTTCCTCAGCTGCTTCAGGGCCTTAAAAGAATGACTGAAATGTGTGCAGATTATTCGGCAGGTGGTCAGTAACTTGCTGACTGTCTTTTCTTTTTTCAAGAAATCTTGCACAAAAATGTTAATACTGTACGCCAAACACTGCAGTCTGAAATAGTCACCTTCATGCATGGCCTTAACTATATTAGTGCCATTATCCGTGGAAACATAACCAATCATGTGATTTCTTGGATGCAGCCATTGAAAGACCTTACTGGTAAACTCCTCCAAAATGTTTACTGCAGTATGAGATTTCTCCATGGCAAACATGGCTACTGTTGCATGTTTCCTAGTAGCTTGAAAAAGTGTGTCTGGGTCAACACCTGCATTTATCTTGTATCTAACCCCTGCATAAGAGACCCAGTGTGCAGTGATGCACATGTGATTAAGGGCTTGACAACTGGTCCACATGTCTGTTGTCAGGTGGATAGTGTGAACAGCACTCTTCTGCAAAGCTGCCCCAATCACCTCCAGCACAACTTGATGTAGTGCTGGAACCGCAACTCTAGCAAAATAGGACCGGTTAGGAACCTTCCATTTTGGTCAGACTGTTACAAAACATTCTAGAAAACCCACACCTTCCACGAAAGAAAAAAATGGAGAAGGTCCAGCGCTAGCATTTTAGCCAGCTTTGCGTTATACAGACGTGCCGTTGGGTGGTTGCGTTCAAATGGAGCATCCGACCAAAACATGCTTCTAATGGTGGTCTGGACCATTTTACATGATGATGATGATGATGATGATGATGATGCAGACTTTTTCAAACCAGTTAGGCTCATTGATGTACTTTCTTCGCATTGGTGTCTCTCCCAGTCTCTTAGTGTGGCTCATACATGTTGCTGGGGTAGAGGGTGTGGGCGCTACCACTGCAGTGCTGCTGCCAGGGGTACTGGGTGTACCAGAAAAAAGTCTGTCGCTTCATCACTTCCCCCTGCACGATCAGCCCCTCGTCATCATCAGATGCAATATGAATGGATACATTTGGATTTGTTTTTCTTTTGGCTTCCTGGATCTTCCTTAGGTGTGCCTCCCACTGGATAGTGTGGTGTTTTTTGAGATGACCTCTCTGGCCTCGGTACCATAGTTGGTACCAAGCTTACCCCGACTAACTTCTATTTAACAAATCAAACAAACAACCATGTTTTCCGCCTTTTTGCTAACACTAAAGAAATCCCAAACTGGGGACTGGAAATGTCTGCTGGTGGTGGAGGTGCTACTTTCAGTTTCAATGCCAGATGAAGTGGAGGATGGGCGTGGCTGAATTTTACTCTGTTGTGCACTTACAGCACCACTACTTGAGGTAATGGAGGTCGAGCTGTATGGAGGTCCCTGCCGGCCCTTTTTACGAAAAAATATGGAAGCTGTAGGTCGTGTTGGTGCAGTAGTTAACTGCATTGGTGGTGGTACTAGTGCAACGCCGCCCACATCCCGCTGAGCATCAATTCGGGATAGGGTCATAATGTCTGTCTGCTGCATGCCTGTTGGGGCTGGAGTGATGACTGGGATGACTGGATCGTCGTCAGACTGTTCATCAGCAGCATGATAACACCACTTCTTGTTCGTCGTCATCATCACCCATAATTGAAAGCCTTGCGGGAACCTTCCTTTTGTGCTCAGCTACCTTAATCGGCTCAGAGCGTGCCTCCCTCTCAGACTGCATTGCTGGGTTCCAATCAACATCAAGATCATCAGAAGGATGGGGGCTTGAAGAAGAACTTGTAGTAGCCCTCCTTGACCTTTTTCTTGCTGGGGATCTGGAAGACAATGGATAATCATCAGGAGGAGTAGCTTCCTCGGATGATACCTCCACTTGAATCTCGATTTCCTGATGTGCCCCTACTTCTGGAGGAACAAGCATTGTGGGCAGTTGTGCCACTCCATGCGCCTCTAGTTGCGCCTCTCCATGGGCCTCTCCATGCACCTCTCCATGCACCTCTCCTTGCACCTCTTCTTGCGCCTCTCCTTGCGCCTCTCCTTGCACCTCTACTTGCGCCTCTACTTGCACCTCTACTTGTGCCTCTACTTGTACCTATACTTGTGCCTCTACTTGCGCCTCTCCTTGCGCATGTACTTGCGCTTGTACTTGTGCTTCTACTAGTTGCACCTGTGGTTGTCGTTGCGGCTGTTGTTGTTGAACACTTGTCAGATGAGTTACACCCTGCATTGATTGGATGCTATTTTCTTGCGATGAGCCAACATCACTGGTCGATGTTGATTGAGCAATTAAAGTGGCTGCCGCTGCAGCACTCATGGGCTTGGACCTAACTCGGTGTGGTGGCACTGAGCCCAATGAAATGGAGGTGCTGCTCCTAGCTTGGTCCCCGGCGGACACCGCTGCTGCTGCAGGCGTAGTTTATTTTCCCCAAAAAAGGTGTGTGTGGGCACACCAGTCTCCTTGGTAGGTGGTGCCACATGCTTCTTCTGCTCCTTCTTACTGGCAGTGGCACTAGCAATTTTTTTCGTAGAGGCACTACAGACACCTGTCTTTGGGCCCATCTTCTTCAGATGTCAGAAAAGTAGGCCGCAGTTGCACGAGTTGCAGAGTTGTCTGTGGCCACACGTGATGTCACGTGACGTTGTGCTGCACACACCACTGCAGGACTTCTTCCTGCTACTGATGATGAACGATGACTGATGTGATTCTCTTGTGCACCTAAAATCAAAGGAAGCCAGAGGAACATCAGTTAAATAAATGTTGTATATGTTGTGCCTCAATTAATATTTGCAACTAGGCATTGCATTTATATTATTACAACAACACACCCAAAAATGGAAAGACACAAAATATTTATTTATTTATTTATTTAGCGATTTCTACAGCGCCTGGTGACCCATAGGTATCCCCGCGCTATGTAACTTGAACCTATTGAGAGGGGAGGTGGCCGAAGGGTGTTATTTGGGAAACAAATGGGTCTTGAGTTTTTTGCGGAACGCAAGGAAGTTGGATTCCAGTCTGAGGGCGCGAGGGAGTGCGTTCCAGCCTTTGGCCGCCTGAACGGAGAATTGACGGCCTCCTGTGCGGACTTTTTTGAATCTAGGAATGAGGACTAGATTCTCATTTTGAGATCGGAGCGATCTGGTGGCTATATAGGGAGTGATCATTTTGCTAAGGATCGCTGGGCCAGAACCGTTATAAAGCTTGTGAGTGGTACACATAGCTTTGAAGTGCACCCTTTGGCGAACAGGGAGCCAATGCAGGGTTTTAAGGGCTGGCTTGGCGGATGTTCTGGAGGGAGTGTTGGTGATCATGCGTGCTGCCGCATTCTGTGTCCGCTGGAGTTTCGTGATGGTAGCCTCGGGTGCTCCCAAATAGACCAGATTGCTGTAGTCTAAACGGGACAGCACTAGGCCCTGGATAAGGAGCTTTCTGGACATAGGAGGGAGAAGGGGCAGGATTTTACGAGTCGTACGCATGAGCCCAAAACATGTGCCCGAGGTTTTGGTTGCCTGGGTCTTCATCGTAAGTTGTGGTTCTAGCCACACCCCGAGTGTCTTGATAAAAATTGCAATTCAGATCCAAAATAGATGTTTAAATTAATAGAAGAGAGACCACACAGAGAGAGTTGGTCCATGCACCACTGAGTACCCCTGGGCATAATGGATGAAAGGCAAGTAAGGCAAACTTGGTGCAGGCCTAAGCATACTGCCTGGCTTCAAAATGGCCCCTTGACCCTCGCCATATAGCCAGACCCTGCCTGGACCAGGCCTCAAATGGCCCCCACCCATATGGCCAGGCCATAACACAACCCCAAAAAGTAAACAAACACACAAAAATCACCACAACCCAATACCATCCATGCCCTCAATGATGTTTAAATTGGTACATGCACCACTGAGTACCTCTGGGCATTAAGGATGAAAGTAAGGCAAACTGCGTGCAGGCCTGAGCACACTGCCTGGCTTCAAAATCGCCCCTTGACCCCCAGCCACATGGCCAGTCCCTGCCTGGACCAGGACTAACAATGGCCACCACCCACATGGCCAGGCCCCAAGAACACCCCAAAAAGTCGGAAAACACACGAATATCACTGAATCCAATGCCATCCAAGCCCTCAGTGATGTTTAAATTAAAGACACCCCACAGAAAGACTTGGCCCATGCTCCACTGAGTACCCCTGGGCATAATGAATGAAAGCAAGTCAAATTGGGTGAAGGCCTGAGCACACTGCCTGGCTTCAAGATGGCCCCTTGACCCCCACCAAATGGCCACGCCCTGCCTGGACCAGGCCTCAAAATGGCCCCCACCCACATGGCCAGGCCACAAGAACACCCCAAAAAGTCAGAAAACACACAAAAATCACCACAATCCAATGCCGGCCATGCCCTCAATGATGTTTATATTCAAGACACCCCACTGAAAGACTTGGTCCATGCTCCACTGAGTACCCCTGGGCATAATGGATGAAAGCAAGGCAAACTGGGTGGAGGCTTGAGCACACTGCCTGGCTTCAAAATGACCTGTTGACCCCCACCACATGGCCAGGCCTTGCCTGGACCAGGCCTCAAAATGCGCCCCACCCACATGGCCAGGCCCCAAGAACACCCCAAAAAGTCGAAAAACAGACAAAAATCACCACAATCCAATGCCATCCATGCCCTCAATGATGTTTAAATTCAAGACACCCACAGAAAGGCTTGGTCCATGCACCACTGAGTACCTCTGGGCATTAAGGATAAAAGCAAGGCAAACTGCCTCCAGGCCTGAGCACACTGTCTGGCTTCAAAATCGCCCCTTGACCCCCAGCCACATGGCCAGGCCTTGCCTGGACCAGGCCTCAAAATGGCCCCCACCCACATGGCCAGGCCCCAACACCACCCCAAAAAGTAAAAAAACACATAAAAATCACCACAATCCAATGCCATCCATGCCCTCAATGATGTTTAAAATCAAGACACCCCACAGAAAGACTTGGTCCATGCACCACTGAGTACCTATGGGCATTGAGGATGAAAGCAAGGCAAACTGCGTGCAGGCCTGAGCACAATGCCTGACTTCAAAATGGCCCCTTGACCCCCACCACATGGCCAGGCCCTGCCTGGACCAGGCCTCAAAATGGTCCCCACTCACATTGCCAGGCCCAAAGAACACCCCAAAAAGTCGAAAAACAGACAAAATAACCACAATTCAATGCCATCCATGCCCTCAATGATGTTTATATTCAAGACACCCCACAGGAAGGCTTGGTCCATGCACCACTGAGTACCTCTGGGCATTAAGGATAAAAGCAAGGCAAACTGCGTGCAGGCCTGGACCAGGCCTCAAAATGGCCCCCAACCACACGGCCAGGCCCTGCCTGGACCAGGCTTCAAAATGCCCCCCACCCACATGGCCAGGCCCCAAGAACACCCCAAAAAGTTTAAAAAAAACACAAATATCACAACAATCCAATGCCATCCATGCCCTCAATGATGTTTAAATTCAAGACACCCCACAGAAAGACTTGGTCCATGCACCACTGAGTACCTCTGGGCATTAAGGATGAAAGCAAGGCATACTACGTGCAGGCCTGAGCACACTGCCTGGCTTCAAAATGGCCCCTTGATCCCCAGCCACATGGCCAGGCCCTGCCTGTACCAGGCCTCAAAATGACCCCCACCCACATGTCCAGGCCCAAGTACACCCAAAAAAGTCGAAAAACACACAGAAATCACCACAATCCAATGTCATCCATGCCCTCAATGATGTTTAAATTCAAGACACCCCACAGAAAGACTTGGTCAATGCACCACTGAGTACCTCTGGGCATTAAGGATGAAAGCAAGGCAAACTGCGTGCAGGCCTGAACACATTGCCTGGCTTCAAAATGGCCCCTTTACCCCCAGCCACATGGCCAGGCCCTGCCTGGACCAGGCCTCAAAATGGCCCCCACCCACATGACCAGACCCCAAGAACACCCCAAAAAGTCGAAAAACAAACCAAAATCACCACAATCCAATGCCATCCATGCCCTCAATGATGTTTAAATTCAAGACACCTACAGAAAGGCTTGGTCCATGCACCACTGAGTACCTCTGGGCATTAAGGATGAAAGCAAGGCAAACTGCCTGCAGGCCTGAGCACACTGTCTGGCTTCAAAATGGCCCCTTGACCCCCAGACACATGGCCAGGCCTTGCCTAGACCAGGCCTCAAAATGGCCCCCACCCACATGGCCAGGACCCTCAATCCAATGCCATCCATGCCCTCAATGATGTTTAAATTCAAGACACCCCACAGAAAGACTTGGTCCATGCTCCACTGAGTACCCCTGGGCATAATGGATGAAAGCAAGGGTGGAGGCTTGAGCACACTGCCTGGCTTCAAAATGACCCGTTGACCCCCACCACATGGCCAGGCCCTGCCTGGACCAGGCCTCAAAATGCGCCCCACCCACATGGCCAGGCCCCAAGAACACCCCAAAAAGTCGAAAAACAGACAAAAATCACCACAATCCAATGCCATCCATGCCCTCAATGATGTTTAAATTCAAGACACCCACAGAAAGGCTTGGTCCATGCACCACTGAGTGCCTCTGGGCATTAAGGATGAAAGCAAGGCAAACTGCGTGCAGGCATGGACCAGGCCTCAAAATGGCCCCCAGCCACACGGCCAGGCCCTGCCTGGACCAGGCTTCAAAATGCCCCCCACCCACATGGCCAGGCCCCAAGAACACCCCAAAAAGTTAAAAAACACACAAATATCACAACAATCCAATGCCATCCATGCCCTCAATGATGTTTAAATTCAAGACACCCCACAGAAAGACTTGGTCCATGCACCACTGAGTACCTCTGGGCATTAAGGATGAAAGCAAGGCATACTACGTGCAGGCCTGAGCACACTGCCTGGCTTCAAAATGGCCCCTTGATCCCCAGCCACATGGCCAAGCCCTGCCTGTACCAGGCCTCAAAATGACCCCCACCCACATGTCCAGGCCCAAGTACACCCAAAAAAGTCGAAAAACACACAAAAATCACCACAATCCAATGCCATCCATGCCCTCAATGATGTTTAAATTCAAGACACCCCACAGCAAGACTTGGTACATGCACCACTGAGTACCTCTGGGCATTAGGGATTCAAGCAAGGCAAACTGCTTGCAGGCCTGAGCCCACTGCCTGGCTTCAAAATGGCCCCTTGACCCCCAGCCACATGGCAAGACCCCCCCTGGACCAGGCCTCAAAATGGTCCCCACTCACATGGCCAGGCCCCAAGAACACCCCAAAAAGTCGAAAAACACACCAAAATCACCACAATCCAATGCCAAACATGCCCTCAATTATGTTTAAATTCAACACACCCAACAGAAAGACTTGGTCCATGCACCACTGAGTACCTCTGGGCATTAAGGATGAAAGCAAGGCAAACTGTGTGCAGGCCTGAGCACACTGCCTGGCTTCAAAATGGCCCCTTGACCCCCAGCCACATGGTCAGGCCCTGCGTGGACCAGGCCTCAAAATGTCCCCATCCACATGGCCAGGCCCCAAGAACACCTCAAAAAAAAGAAAAACACACCAAAATCACCACAATCCTATGCCATCCATGCCCTCAATGATATTTAAATTCAAATCACCCCACAGAAAGACTTGGTCCATGCACCACTCACTACCCCTGGGCCTACTGGCTAGTGAGGCTTTACAGGCAATCCCAAAATAAAAAATAAAAAAAACACATATAACAGTGAGCTAAAATCCCATGACATAAATGAGATTTAAGTTCAACAAAACTCACAGAAACAGTTGTATCATGCGCCCATGACTAACCCTGGGCCTACTGGATACTGTGGCTACCCAACAATATATATTTTTTAAAGTTGTGAAAAAGTTTTACATTTGTAGTTGCAGCAACTGCAATGCCCCAAACAAACAACACCAACTTACTTGTAAAATCTCAAATCTGAAAGTGATCCAAACTCCAAAGTCCAAACAGTCCTCAAATACAAATATCCAGCAGCAGCCACAAAAAGTAATCCTTCCAGCACCAGATCCAAATAAAAAGTGACTAGGACTTGGACAAAGCACTGGGAGGAGCCTTTGTCCAGGAACAGGAAGTTGGAGACTCTGGGGCACTTTCCTCCTCCCACCCACCCAAAAATGGACTCCTTGCACAAAAAAGTGCAGCCAAATGTCAATCTGAGAATTTTTTCTGATCAAAATCATCATTTTCAGAAGGTTTATGCTGCCTGCGGTGGATTTCTTGTGCAGAGTTGCAATTTTTGCATGTTCGGAAAAGCAAGCTGTTCAAATCTCCCGCTGGAAGTCATCTGCGCGCCGCATCTACATGTTCGCTATTGTTTACTCCCTCGATGCGTGATCGCGGGCCCTTTGACATACTCGCGTTATTAAAATCTCGCTGTGCAAGATGGTAGGCCGCAATGACGTACTTGCGGTCGAAAAACTCTCACGCGATCACGCAGCAAGATCCAAAATGGTGCAGCACACGCAAACCAGGCGGAAAACAACTCAACTCAGCGAACTCAGAATCACGCTAAGTCAACGCCGCCCGCGCAATATTGTATTTTTGAAGTGCGACCAACCAAAAAAAATCCACCAGCTTGCAAATTTGCGGATTTTTGGGCAAATTCGCGGACCGCAAAATTGCAAAAAAAATCCTTAAATTCCGCGAACCGAACGGATTTTGCACCCACACTTACATATATAACCCTCTTCTCCAGCTCCTCCCTTTCAGGTGAAACGGGCACTCCTGAAACAGCTAATACCCACCTGTGCACTTGGGGGGGGGGGGGTATACTGCTTCGGATCCTGCCAAGGTGAAGCCGGC